>NC_081337.1:2045732-2055949 GCF_022539665.2 Daphnia carinata
ACTTGGAATCTGCAACCTGTTTTTGACGAATTTTACTAGTTTTTACGATTTCAATGCGAAAATCACTGTGCTTAATGAAATCATTAGAATTTTACAAACAAAGTTCACTACAATTACAAGTACATTTGATTTAAATAGTTAAGGATATTGGACTGGTAACCATCGCGTTTGGCGAAAACCTCTATCAAAACTCACCACCAGGTTGCGCTTGGTAAAAGATGACTAACGTTCGTTCTTTGAACATTCTATAGTTGGCTATGCTTACTAACTTGGAATCTGCAACCTGTTTTTGACGAATTTTACTAGTTTTTACGATTTCAATGCGAAAATCACTGTGCTTAACAAACAAAGTTCACTACAATTACAGGTACATTTGATTTAAATAGTTAAGGATATTGGACTGGTAACCATCGCGTTTGGCGAAAAACCTCTATCAAAACTCACCACCAGGTTGCGCTTGGTAAAAGATGACTAACGTTCGTTCTTTGAACATTCTATAGTTGGCTATGCTTACTAACTTGGAATCTGCAACCTGTTTTTGACGAATTTTACTAGTTTTTACGATTTCAATGCGAAAATCACTGTGCTTAATGAAATCATTAGAATTTTACAAACAAAGTTCACTACAATTACAAGTACATTTGATTTAAATAGTTAAGGATATTGGACTGGTAACCATCGCGTTTGGCGAAAAACCTCTATCAAAACTCACCACCAGGTTGCGCTTGGTAAAAGATGACTAACGTTCGTTCTTTGAACATTCTATAGTTGGCTATGCTTACTAACTTGGAATCGGCAACCTGTTTTTGACGAATTTTACTAGTTTTTACGATTTCAATACGAAAATCACTGTGCTTAATGAAATCATTAGAATTTTACAAACAAAGTTCACTACAATTACAAGTACATTTGATTTAAATAGTTAAGGATATTGGACTGGTAACCATCGCGTTTGGCGAAAAACCTCTATCAAAACTCACCACCAGGTTGCGCTTGGTAAAAGATGACTAACGTTCGTTCTTTGAACATTCTATAGTTGGCTATGCTTACTAACTTGGAATCTGCAACCTGTTTTTGACGAATTTTACTAGTTTTTACGATTTCAATGCGAAAATCACTGTGCTTAATGAAATCATTAGAATTTTACAAACAAAGTTCACTACAATTACAGGTACATTTGATTTAAATAGTTAAGGATATTGGACTGGTAACCATCGCGTTTGGCGAAAAACCTCTATCAAAACTCACCACCAGGTTGCGCTTGGTAAAAGATGACTAACGTTCGTTCTTTGAACATTCTATAGTTGGCTATGCTTACTAACTTGGAATCGGCAACCTGTTTTTGACGAATTTTACTAGTTTTTACGATTTCAATGCGAAAATCACTGTGCTTAATGAAATCATTAGAATTTTACAAACAAAGTTCACTACAATTACAAGTACATTTGATTTAAATAGTTAAGGATATTGGACTGGTAACCATCGCGTTTGGCGAAAAACCTCTATCAAAACTCACCACCAGGTTGCGCTTGGTAAAAGATGACTAACGTTCGTTCTTTGAACATTCTATAGTTGGCTATGCTTACTAACTTGGAATCTGCAACCTGTTTTTGACGAATTTTACTAGTTTTTACGATTTCAATGCGAAAATCACTGTGCTTAATGAAATCATTAGAATTTTACAAACAAAGTTCACTACAATTACAAGTACATTTGATTTAAATAGTTAAGGATATTGGACTGGTAACCATCGCGTTTGGCGAAAAACCTCTATCAAAACTCACCACCAGGTTGCGCTTGGTAAAAGATGACTAACGTTCGTTCTTTGAACATTCTATAGTTGGCTATGCTTACTAACTTGGAATCGGCAACCTGTTTTTGACGAATTTTACTAGTTTTTACGATTTCAATACGAAAATCACTGTGCTTAATGAAATCATTAGAATTTTACAAACAAAGTTCACTACAATTACAAGTACATTTGATTTAAATAGTTAAGGTATATTGGACTGGTAACCATCGCGTTTGGCGAAATACCTCTATCAAAACTCACCACCAGGTTGCGCTTGGTAAAAGATGACTAACGTTCGTTCTTTGAACATTCTATAGTTGGCTATGCTTACTAACTTGGAATCGGCAACCTGTTTTTGACGAATTTTACTAGTTTTTACGATTTCAATACGAAAATCACTGTGCTTAATGAAATCATTAGAATTTTACAAACAAAGTTCACTACAATTACAAGTACATTTGATTTAAATAGTTAAGGATATTGGACTGGTAACCATCGCGTTTGGCGAAAAACCTCTATCAAAACTCACCACCAGGTTGCGCTTGGTAAAAGATGACTAACGTTCGTTCTTTGAACATTCTATAGTTGGCTATGCTTACTAACTTGGAATCTGCAACCTGTTTTTGACGAATTTTACTAGTTTTTACGATTTCAATGCGAAAATCACTGTGCTTAATGAAATCATTAGAATTTTACAAACAAAGTTCACTACAATTACAAGTACATTTGATTTAAATAGTTAAGGATATTGGACTGGTAACCATCGCGTTTGGCGAAAAACCTCTATCAAAACTCACCACCAGGTTGCGCTTGGTAAAAGATGACTAACGTTCGTTCTTTGAACATTCTATAGTTGGCTATGCTTACTAACTTGGAATCTGCAACCTGTTTTTGACGAATTTTACTAGTTTTTACGATTTCAATGCGAAAATCACTGTGCTTAATGAAATCATTAGAATTTTACAAACAAAGTTCACTACAATTACAAGTACATTTGATTTAAATAGTTAAGGATATTGGACTGGTAACCATCGCGTTTGGCGAAAACCTCTATCAAAACTCACCACCAGGTTGCGCTTGGTAAAAGATGACTAACGTTCGTTCTTTGAACATTCTATAGTTGGCTATGCTTACTAACTTGGAATCTGCAACCTGTTTTTGACGAATTTTACTAGTTTTTACGATTTCAATGCGAAAATCACTGTGCTTAATGAAATCATTAGAATTTTACAAACAAAGTTCACTACAATTACAAGTACATTTGATTTAAATAGTTAAGGATATTGGACTGGTAACCATCGCGTTTGGCGAAAAACCTCTATCAAAACTCACCACCAGGTTGCGCTTGGTAAAAGATGACTAACGTTCGTTCTTTGAACATTCTATAGTTGGCTATGCTTACTAACTTGGAATCGGCAACCTGTTTTTGACGAATTTTACTAGTTTTTACGATTTCAATACGAAAATCACTGTGCTTAATGAAATCATTAGAATTTTACAAACAAAGTTCACTACAATTACAAGTACATTTGATTTAAATAGTTAAGGATATTGGACTGGTAACCATCGCGTTTGGCGAAAAACCTCTATCAAAACTCACCACCAGGTTGCGCTTGGTAAAAGATGACTAACGTTCGTTCTTTGAACATTCTATAGTTGGCTATGCTTACTAACTTGGAATCTGCAACCTGTTTTTGACGAATTTTACTAGTTTTTACGATTTCAATGCGAAAATCACTGTGCTTAATGAAATCATTAGAATTTTACAAACAAAGTTCACTACAATTACAAGTACATTTGATTTAAATAGTTAAGGATATTGGACTGGTAACCATCGCGTTTGGCGAAAAACCTCTATCAAAACTCACCACCAGGTTGCGCTTGGTAAAAGATGACTAACGTTCGTTCTTTGAACATTCTATAGTTGGCTATGCTTACTAACTTGGAATCTGCAACCTGTTTTTGACGAATTTTACTAGTTTTTACGATTTCAATGCGAAAATCACTGTGCTTAATGAAATCATTAGAATTTTACAAACAAAGTTCACTACAATTACAAGTACATTTGATTTAAATAGTTAAGGATATTGGACTGGTAACCATCGCGTTTGGCGAAAAACCTCTATCAAAACTCACCACCAGGTTGCGCTTGGTAAAAGATGACTAACGTTCGTTCTTTGAACATTCTATAGTTGGCTATGCTTACTAACTTGGAATCTGCAACCTGTTTTTGACGAATTTTACTAGTTTTTACGATTTCAATACGAAAATCACTGTGCTTAATGAAATCATTAGAATTTTACAAACAAAGTTCACTACAATTACAAGTACATTTGATTTAAATAGTTAAGGATATTGGACTGGTAACCATCGCGTTTGGCGAAAAACCTCTATCAAAACTCACCACCAGGTTGCGCTTGGTAAAAGATGACTAACGTTCGTTCTTTGAACATTCTATAGTTGGCTATGCTTACTAACTTGGAATCTGCAACCTGTTTTTGACGAATTTTACTAGTTTTTACGATTTCAATGCGAAAATCACTGTGCTTAATGAAATCATTAGAATTTTACAAACAAAGTTCACTACAATTACAAGTACATTTGATTTAAATAGTTAAGGATATTGGACTGGTAACCATCGCGTTTGGCGAAAAACCTCTATCAAAACTCACCACCAGGTTGCGCTTGGTAAAAGATGACTAACGTTCGTTCTTTGAACATTCTATAGTTGGCTATGCTTACTAACTTGGAATCTGCAACCTGTTTTTGACGAATTTTACTAGTTTTTTTCGAATTTTACTAGTTTTTACGATTTCAATGCGAAAATCACTGTGCTTAATGAAATCATTAGAATTTTACAAACAAAGTTCACTACAATTACAAGTACATTTGATTTAAATAGTTAAGGATATTGGACTGGTAACCATCGCGTTTGGCGAAAAACCTCTATCAAAACTCACCACCAGGTTGCGCTTGGTAAAAGATGACTAACGTTCGTTCTTTGAACATTCTATAGTTGGCTATGCTTACTAACTTGGAATCGGCAACCTGTTTTTGACGAATTTTACTAGTTTTTACGATTTCAATACGAAAATCACTGTGCTTAATGAAATCATTAGAATTTTACAAACAAAGTTCACTACAATTACAAGTACATTTGATTTAAATAGTTAAGGATATTGGACTGGTAACCATCGCGTTTGGCGAAAAACCTCTATCAAAACTCACCACCAGGTTGCGCTTGGTAAAAGATGACTAACGTTCGTTCTTTGAACATTCTATAGTTGGCTATGCTTACTAACTTGGAATCTGCAACCTGTTTTTGACGAATTTTACTAGTTTTTACGATTTCAATGCGAAAATCACTGTGCTTAATGAAATCATTAGAATTTTACAAACAAAGTTCACTACAATTACAAGTACATTTGATTTAAATAGTTAAGGATATTGGACTGGTAACCATCGCGTTTGGCGAAAAACCTCTATCAAAACTCACCACCAGGTTGCGCTTGGTAAAAGATGACTAACGTTCGTTCTTTGAACATTCTATAGTTGGCTATGCTTACTAACTTGGAATCGGCAACCTGTTTTGACGAATTTTACTAGTTTTTACGATTTCAATGCGAAAATCACTGTGCTTAATGAAATCATTAGAATTTTACAAACAAAGTTCACTACAATTACAAGTACATTTGATTTAAATAGTTAAGGATATTGGACTGGTAACCATCGCGTTTGGCGAAAAACCTCTATCAAAACTCACCACCAGGTTGCGCTTGGTAAAAGATGACTAACGTTCGTTCTTTGAACATTCTATAGTTGGCTATGCTTACTAACTTGGAATCTGCAACCTGTTTTTGACGAATTTTACTAGTTTTTACGATTTCAATGCGAAAATCACTGTGCTTAATGAAATCATTAGAATTTTACAAACAAAGTTCACTACAATTACAAGTACATTTGATTTAAATAGTTAAGGATATTGGACTGGTAACCATCGCGTTTGGCGAAAAACCTCTATCAAAACTCACCACCAGGTTGCGCTTGGTAAAAGATGACTAACGTTCGTTCTTTGAACATTCTATAGTTGGCTATGCTTACTAACTTGGAATCTGCAACCTGTTTTTGACGAATTTTACTAGTTTTTACGATTTCAATGCGAAAATCACTGTGCTTAATGAAATCATTAGAATTTTACAAACAAAGTTCACTACAATTACAAGTACATTTGATTTAAATAGTTAAGGATATTGGACTGGTAACCATCGCGTTTGGCGAAAACCTCTATCAAAACTCACCACCAGGTTGCGCTTGGTAAAAGATGACTAACGTTCGTTCTTTGAACATTCTATAGTTGGCTATGCTTACTAACTTGGAATCTGCAACCTGTTTTTGACGAATTTTACTAGTTTTTACGATTTCAATGCGAAAATCACTGTGCTTAATGAAATCATTAGAATTTTACAAACAAAGTTCACTACAATTACAAGTACATTTGATTTAAATAGTTAAGGATATTGGACTGGTAACCATCGCGTTTGGCGAAAAACCTCTATCAAAACTCACCACCAGGTTGCGCTTGGTAAAAGATGACTAACGTTCGTTCTTTGAACATTCTATAGTTGGCTATGCTTACTAACTTGGAATCTGCAACCTGTTTTTGACGAATTTTACTAGTTTTTACGATTTCAATGCGAAAATCACTGTGCTTAATGAAATCATTAGAATTTTACAAACAAAGTTCACTACAATTACAAGTACATTTGATTTAAATAGTTAAGGATATTGGACTGGTAACCATCGCGTTTGGCGAAAAACCTCTATCAAAACTCACCACCAGGTTGCGCTTGGTAAAAGATGACTAACGTTCGTTCTTTGAACATTCTATAGTTGGCTATGCTTACTAACTTGGAATCTGCAACCTGTTTTTGACGAATTTTACTAGTTTTTACGATTTCAATGCGAAAATCACTGTGCTTAATGAAATCATTAGAATTTTACAAACAAAGTTCACTACAATTACAAGTACATTTGATTTAAATAGTTAAGGATATTGGACTGGTAACCATCGCGTTTGGCGAAAACCTCTATCAAAACTCACCACCAGGTTGCGCTTGGTAAAAGATGACTAACGTTCGTTCTTTGAACATTCTATAGTTGGCTATGCTTACTAACTTGGAATCTGCAACCTGTTTTTGACGAATTTTACTAGTTTTTACGATTTCAATGCGAAAATCACTGTGCTTAATGAAATCATTAGAATTTTACAAACAAAGTTCACTACAATTACAAGTACATTTGATTTAAATAGTTAAGGATATTGGACTGGTAACCATCGCGTTTGGCGAAAACCTCTATCAAAACTCACCACCAGGTTGCGCTTGGTAAAAGATGACTAACGTTCGTTCTTTGAACATTCTATAGTTGGCTATGCTTACTAACTTGGAATCTGCAACCTGTTTTTGACGAATTTTACTAGTTTTTACGATTTCAATGCGAAAATCACTGTGCTTAATGAAATCATTAGAATTTTACAAACAAAGTTCACTACAATTACAAGTACATTTGATTTAAATAGTTAAGGATATTGGACTGGTAACCATCGCGTTTGGCGAAAAACCTCTATCAAAACTCACCACCAGGTTGCGCTTGGTAAAAGATGACTAACGTTCGTTCTTTGAACATTCTATAGTTGGCTATGCTTACTAACTTGGAATCTGCAACCTGTTTTTGACGAATTTTACTAGTTTTTACGATTTCAATGCGAAAATCACTGTGCTTAATGAAATCATTAGAATTTTACAAACAAAGTTCACTACAATTACAAGTACATTTGATTTAAATAGTTAAGGATATTGGACTGGTAACCATCGCGTTTGGCGAAAACCTCTATCAAAACTCACCACCAGGTTGCGCTTGGTAAAAGATGACTAACGTTCGTTCTTTGAACATTCTATAGTTGGCTATGCTTACTAACTTGGAATCTGCAACCTGTTTTTGACGAATTTTACTAGTTTTTACGATTTCAATGCGAAAATCACTGTGCTTAATGAAATCATTAGAATTTTACAAACAAAGTTCACTACAATTACAAGTACATTTGATTTAAATAGTTAAGGATATTGGACTGGTAACCATCGCGTTTGGCGAAAAACCTCTATCAAAACTCACCACCAGGTTGCGCTTGGTAAAAGATGACTAACGTTCGTTCTTTGAACATTCTATAGTTGGCTATGCTTACTAACTTGGAATCTGCAACCTGTTTTTGACGAATTTTACTAGTTTTTACGATTTCAATGCGAAAATCACTGTGCTTAATGAAATCATTAGAATTTTACAAACAAAGTTCACTACAATTACAAGTACATTTGATTTAAATAGTTAAGGATATTGGACTGGTAACCATCGCGTTTGGCGAAAAACCTCTATCAAAACTCACCACCAGGTTGCGCTTGGTAAAAGATGACTAACGTTCGTTCTTTGAACATTCTATAGTTGGCTATGCTTACTAACTTGGAATCTGCAACCTGTTTTTGACGAATTTTACTAGTTTTTACGATTTCAATGCGAAAATCACTGTGCTTAATGAAATCATTAGAATTTTACAAACAAAGTTCACTACAATTACAAGTACATTTGATTTAAATAGTTAAGGATATTGGACTGGTAACCATCGCGTTTGGCGAAAACCTCTATCAAAACTCACCACCAGGTTGCGCTTGGTAAAAGATGACTAACGTTCGTTCTTTGAACATTCTATAGTTGGCTATGCTTACTAACTTGGAATCTGCAACCTGTTTTTGACGAATTTTACTAGTTTTTACGATTTCAATGCGAAAATCACTGTGCTTAATGAAATCATTAGAATTTTACAAACAAAGTTCACTACAATTACAAGTACATTTGATTTAAATAGTTAAGGATATTGGACTGGTAACCATCGCGTTTGGCGAAAAACCTCTATCAAAACTCACCACCAGGTTGCGCTTGGTAAAAGATGACTAACGTTCGTTCTTTGAACATTCTATAGTTGGCTATGCTTACTAACTTGGAATCGGCAACCTGTTTTTGACGAATTTTACTAGTTTTTACGATTTCAATACGAAAATCACTGTGCTTAATGAAATCATTAGAATTTTACAAACAAAGTTCACTACAATTACAAGTACATTTGATTTAAATAGTTAAGGATATTGGACTGGTAACCATCGCGTTTGGCGAAAACCTCTATCAAAACTCACCACCAGGTTGCGCTTGGTAAAAGATGACTAACGTTCGTTCTTTGAACATTCTATAGTTGGCTATGCTTACTAACTTGGAATGTGCAACCTGTTTTTGACGAATTTTACTAGTTTTTACGATTTCAATGCGAAAATCACTGTGCTTAATGAAATCATTAGAATTTTACAAACAAAGTTCACTACAATTACAAGTACATTTGATTTAAATAGTTAAGGATATTGGACTGGTAACCATCGCGTTTGGCGAAAAACCTCTATCAAAACTCACCACCAGGTTGCGCTTGGTAAAAGATGACTAACGTTCGTTCTTTGAACATTCTATAGTTGGCTATGCTTACTAACTTGGAATCTGCAACCTGTTTTTGACGAATTTTACTAGTTTTTACGATTTCAATGCGAAAATCACTGTGCTTAATGAAATCATTAGAATTTTACAAACAAAGTTCACTACAATTACAAGTACATTTGATTTAAATAGTTAAGGATATTGGACTGGTAACCATCGCGTTTGGCGAAAACCTCTATCAAAACTCACCACCAGGTTGCGCTTGGTAAAAGATGACTAACGTTCGTTCTTTGAACATTCTATAGTTGGCTATGCTTACTAACTTGGAATCGGCAACCTGTTTTTGACGAATTTTACTAGTTTTTACGATTTCAATACGAAAATCACTGTGCTTAATGAAATCATTAGAATTTTACAAACAAAGTTCACTACAATTACAAGTACATTTGATTTAAATAGTTAAGGATATTGGACTGGTAACCATCGCGTTTGGCGAAAAACCTCTATCAAAACTCACCACCAGGTTGCGCTTGGTAAAAGATGACTAACGTTCGTTCTTTGAACATTCTATAGTTGGCTATGCTTACTAACTTGGAATCTGCAACAAAGTTCACTACAATTACAAGTACATTTGATTTAAATAGTTAAGGATATTGGACTGGTAACCATCGCGTTTGGCGAAAAACCTCTATCAAAACTCACCACCAGGTTGCGCTTGGTAAAAGATGACTAACGTTCGTTCTTTGAACATTCTATAGTTGGCTATGCTTACTAACTTGGAATCTGCAACCTGTTTTTGACGAATTTGACTAGTTTTTACGATTTCAATGCGAAAATCACTGTGCTTAATGAAATCATTAGAATTTTACAAACAAAGTTCACTACAATTACAGGTACA
>NC_081337.1:2056049-2081383 GCF_022539665.2 Daphnia carinata
AATGTGCTTCATATACTGTAGACCTATTGTGAAACACAAAACACGATTCACCAGGCCGCGCTTCTTTTCTACACAGGTCGTACAGGGAAAACGAAATGAATGCGAATGTTTAACGTGGACATTTTATTGTTTGGACCATCTCATTTGCAATTCATGTTTTACTTCGGAAACGACTATGATAAACGAATAAATATAGTAGACGAAATAACAACAGATGCGTCAACAATTAATATCAACTTTCACCATTCAGCTCTTTACAAAGGCATGGCTAACTAATAGTATTTCGAAGCTGCTGTAGTGTAGTAGAGTAGTCCGTATCACTGTCATTCACGCTTTGATCACTGTTATACGAGCCGTGCGAAAAATTGCTAATCAATTCCGGCGGTGACTTTGGGCGGTACTAGAAGAATTCCTTTGGTTTTCGCTCATCCCAGATCCAACGTAATCTTGCCTTCCCACGCCGAACTTCGGGAGGGATCCTTCAAGTCCAGAAATATCCACTACCCGTTTAGACCAGTCAAAATCTGCTCCATCATCATTGGTCAGCAGAGCTACTGCTTGAAGATCGCTATAGTCATAGTCTTAATCGACCGGGTCTCCCGTTCCTGTATGACAAAACGCAAATAGCACTTATTATTAAAAAAGCGATTTAGCTTGTTATGACGTATTGCCATTCTGGTTGTTGCCGTCAATCGTATTCGGGTTCCATACTCCGATATCCAATAAAGAGGCTCCTGTGCTTTTTTTCGTTTCCTTTTCTGCGGCTTTGAAGGCGATTTTGGTACGTTACAGTCTTCGATTTCATCTTTTGGCTGTTTAACCTCTTCAATATTTTTAGCACTGCTTGCTTTTTGAACTGGTGGTAATATGGGATCTGAGCATTTGCATTTTCAATCGAATCGTAAGGCCGGCCAGCGGAAATCTAAACAAAAATAAGCAAAGCACTTAAAAACACGAGCTAATTTAAATTAACCTAATACTACGAACCAGGATCGAGCTGGCTCTTTCCCAGAAAGATTTCCATCGTTACTTTGCAGCGCAGTTGTTCCGCCAGGCGGAATCCGTTCAAACGGTAAAGAGTGCACGGTAAACTAAAATGGGCGCAAATGAACAGAAAACATATGGAATTGTTTTTATGTAAACGCTAAGAAATTTTGTGGAAAGAAGAATGAATAAAACAAATATTAAAATAGTTAACGACATTTACCAAACTGCTTGTCTCCATAGAGAGGCCGAAAAAGGATGGATGCTACATAACTCAGGCACCAATATTTGCTTTTGCTGCTGACTTTCTTGCTGGGTCTTTTTTCTATGTTCTCAACTAATAGGGAGCATTACACCTTTTCGGTTAACATATCTGTGTAAGTATTATAAAAACGCAACCAGATGTGTGAAACATTTGCAACAACAAATAAACTCCTCATACGCACCTTGGCGTTAAGAAGTTTCATCTAGCTGAAGGGTGTGATCCACGTCCAATAGCGGCTGCTTCAGGTTCTGGATTTGGATCCCATATTTAGGCGGTAATACTTTTCGAATGTTGGATAGTTGTTATCAGGAAATTTTGACTGCGGGTTGAGTTCATAGAGTATCTCGGCAACGTAGAAACATTACGCATGTTCTTGATCCCGATACCATTTCATCACGACCGCACCAGCAAACAAGCGGGGATCAAAGGCATAACCGGTTCTCTCTTTGTCTGCTACCAGCTGAGGTTTCGCGTCTCGAACAGATGAAATGAAAATCGATGAACGCAAAATCCAGACGTAGGGGGGAATTATCCGCTAACGAATTCCTCTTTAAAGGCACGATTAGATAGGAACAGTCAGCGTGGAAAACATCTAACAACATTGGATCCTTTTCCAAACAAAAAATGGCACCGTTTCAGAAGATGTAGCGTTGAAAATCTGTTATTTGTTTTAATTGCTGATCGGTCACGTAAAGCTCATCGGCAATTTTTACTATTTGCACTTCCACGTCGCCTGACCGGGTGAAAATAGGAAACGGGCAAATTTGCCATAGCCGTTTACTATTCAAAATTCCCAAACTCTGCAGGGAGGTCTCAGCTTTGGAAATTTTTCTGCCACGCATGTTTTGCTCCTGTCGTATAGGCTGACTTAGTACCTAATAAATTTTTGTTCACTAATAATCGATTACCTGAATGTAATACAAATGCCATTGTGATTGCGTGTATGTAACAGGGTTGATTGGGACGTGGAATACCATCGACAAACGGCTCGGCCACTTTCTTATAATAGTACTGCCTTCGTTTCGTAGTCCCCGGACGTGGCAAATTGTGGCGAACAATTTCGTCTTCCAAATCGGCGTTGTTATCCTCCTCCTTCTCCTCCAGTTGAAGATTTTCCTTCCCAGTAGGATAAAAGTTATCGACCAGCTCTTTTTGCTGGTGCGATAATCGACACGCTTCCAGCGCTGCAGATCGTTTGGCTATAACTTTCGATGGCACAGGAAGACCTGATACAGTTTGCCGCAGAGGAGAATTTATTGGTAGTTGTCATGAGCAAACATACGCTACATCCAGGTGCATTTTCTCTGCTGCATCGCTTTTCTGAAATAGTTCGCACCATGTGTCCCATACAGATGGGTCAACGTATTCTCGCTTAACTGTTCGTATTTTCCAAACAGGAATAAGGCGAGTGAAACAATCACTGGGCAACTTTGCGCAATATCTAAAAATATTTATCTTTCTGAAAATTACAGTCATTTTTATTTCAACCCATTTGCGTTATATCTGTTAATGATGGAGATGGCGTTTTGTAAACACGCATAAGATTTTGAAGCGTCACCAGAAATGTACGGTTTCTCAATATTATTGAGCATATCTTCACTGTGAATGGCTACCTAGGCCAAAGAGTTATGATAGCCACTCTTGCTTAGCAGAATTTGTTCAGTGGCATGCAAGTCAGAGAAATTCACCAGAAATTCATCCATGCGCTCCTTCTCGACCACCAGAAAAACAATTGGTTTTTTAGCGCGCGCTCGAGCCTTTGAATGAACATACGCACGGTAACTTTGTGGCAAATCGTGCCGAATAACCAGATGGCACGCTGGAATGTCAATACCATCCTCTAGAACGCTCGTGGCTATCCAGAAGCACATTACCTCTTTAAAAACAGACGCAGTATGCAATGTGCGATAAGGTTTGTGTAATAGTGCAACCTCTGGATCCATAAAAAATTCCTCTTTCTAAAAGAAAACAAAGCCCTGCATTAGAAATTCTATTTTGATTGTTCATCAGTCGAGGCTACTATATTGGTTTTCAAAAACCAGCGCTACATTTTCCTGCTTTTACACCAACAAAATGTAATATTCTTCCCCAATTCTGCCAACACCGTAGCAAAGTTCTGCATTTATTAGAGCGGTTGGTTGAAAAAACTTATACCATTTTCGCTGGAGCATATAGAAGACAAAAGTATTGCTCCATTGCTACTTTAATAACTTCAGGAGAAGGAGTGGATTCCTAACCGGGAATAGTAATATCAGGTGAAAACTTCATTTTTCATTCGGTTTAGACCCTGTTACACTGTTAAAAAAAAGCCTCGAATTTCGGTGAAATTTGCACCTAAGTCGGACTCTGCCAGATAGGTGGAAATATCACCTAAAAAAAAATTTAGGGGAGGCTTCCTGAAATTGGTAAAAGTCCTCCGAAAAGTGGTTAAAATGACACCTAAGTTAAAACACGTACTTACCGAAAAATGCAACCAAATGGCCCGTTCTTGTACTAGTTATTTATATGAATAATTAAATTAATGCAGAAAATCCAAATGAAAATGACATTTATTGTTAATGTATCTTAGTTTACATATTGAGATGAACACAAAAGTATACATTTGGAACCGAAAAACATAAATTGGAGTACAATTACAAACACAATGAAGAAGTCTTCATTTTATCCACCAGTGCGGAAAAGGAATGGACAGATGGAGTATCAGTTGCTTCGTCCTTTACGCCTAAAACGTAGGACTGCAGAAACAACAATGCGTTGTGAACCTTGTTGCTGTATTTGAAGTGAAAGACGTAGTAGCTTGCCATTAATCCAATAACAGCATCCGCAGTTGTGTGAAATCTCATAAATGGTTTACTCTCCAAAATGAGGTGGATAGTCGATCCAATGTATAGGATAAACGGCGATCCCCTTGTTTCCTGTTCCATGCAACTTGCAAGGTTAGCTGATTCCTATTAATTAAAACAATAGTCATATTAACTTTGATTGGTAAGAGGTAATTCTATTACCATTCTGGAATCCACCAAATGTCAAGCTGCTTTATCACCTCTTCCTTTTCCAGGAACCAAGAATGGTAATAATTCAAGGGCAGCTCTCGAACACATTTCTTGGGCAAAATAAAAAACAAAACAGTTAGTCATTATTACGTTTGCGATTCTTCTGTTAAATTTTTTACCAGGCGACATGTTCTGAAAAGGTTTGGACGATAATAGAGATGCTACTTGTTTCTTATTTGTAGTTTTTGCTGCTTCAATGATGAATTTGGCCGATTGGGTCCACATTTCTCGAAAAATTTCGCATGGTTTCTTCATTATTAATTCAAACTCGAAGAAAAGCTATATTCAAAATATTGCAATTGATAATCAATAGATATTTTGCACTTTAACAATTGCCTTGAATTTATTTTAATATTTACAAAAGTTTGATGTTTAAGAAATGGGCAGTGGCTGTCTATGAATTTCTCAATTCTGCCTGACTCAGGTATCCATTTCATAACTCGAATTCTTCTGATCGAGAAAGTAAGTTTTACGAGATTGTCCACGGCAGTACTACAAGGGGCCGTTCCGTTTTTAGAAATCTCCAACATCTTGGCTACGTTTTTACCATAAGATATGGTATCGCTGTTATCTACAACCAATTGGTACACAATTTTTAAAAATGAAATATGTTTAAAAAGGTAGAGTATGTACCCATTGCCATTGAGGGGTATTTGGTAGGACCGGAGTCATTACCATTTAACTTCATGCTCTTATGTTTAGCTGATACATCACTGCTGCGAACTTCTGTCCGTCTTCTTTCCATGATCCTTTTCAGTTTATAAGTCAAGTCATTCTGCTGGTCATCGGTGCTGTGTGTATAAGTGCTGGTGTCATCCGAATTGTAAGAAACAAAATCTTCGTTTAAGGAATCTGCCAAAATAACTTTAAATGAAATTAAAGTCATATCATAGACTTATTTTCAGAAAACTTATGTACCTGAAGTATGAAGACTGTAAGGATTTCCAACAACGATTCCTTGTGAAAGAAGAGAAAATTATCAGAAAAATTAACATGCATTTAAAACAATTGGTAAATCAACCCATTTCCAAAGTTTCAATACCGTGTGAAATATCTAAAGTAGACACATGTCCATCAACATATTCTTCTAAAACAACAGAGTTATCTAGGAAATATAATAGGCTATAGAAATTGTCACCGTGAACTTTTTTTCAAAATGTAAATACCATGTTCAGCATGAGGAGTAGAAGCCCTTGTAACTGCAAATTCTTCTAGAAAGCCATCTAGAAAGTAACAGAAATTGGATTAGATGATCATCGTAAACTAGTTGCCAAAAAACCATACATACCATGTGAAGTACCAGGAGCAACAACTGTCATTGTTGAAGGAACCAAAACTGTGCTTTCTATGAAAATAAAGGAGTGATATGCATTGTGTTTATTGTACTTACTAATATTATCAATTTAAACTAATACTTACCTTTTGTAGCAGAGCGGAGAGACATTTGTGCTGGGGTTTTGAAAGAACACTTAATTATAGATCCAGACTTAACTGGCGAATCCTCACCCATAACAACCCATAACCCTTCTTTAATATTACTTTGCCTTTTTAAAACCAAGTCACGGTCCCTTACAGAGTTTCGAACTGTTTCACTCTTGGCTATCAATTTTTGGGTGATCAAAGCAAGATCAGAAAATGTTCCATTCTCATTCGAAAAACCAATCTCAAAATTATCGTCAGAGTCCTCGTCTCCTTTAGTATCAAGCACTACAATAACATTTTTTCGGCCAGAATCTACCATTCCTAAAGTAGTTGGAAAGTGACTTTTTTACTTTTAAAATTGAAAACTGACCTGTGCTGCACAGTTGAAGTGTGTAGGCGGTGTAGCTATTAATGGCCGACTAATTTGAAAGAGCTTGGGTAGGTTAGAGTTGACAAAACGTATGTGACGTTGCCATACAGTACAATATGGTGAACAATTATTTATCGTTTATTTCACTTTTGGTGACGATAAAGTCAGACAAAGGGTACATGCAATTTGTTGATACAGATAAATCAACGGGATGTTGTAATTGGTACACTTTGTGGTCAAGAAGCTCGCTGACAAATAAAAGTTGATGAAAGTTTGTACTGGGTGCGTAGACGTTTAAATAGATCACGAGCAAAGGGAGATCTATATATTTGTACCATTTGTTGGATACTCTTGATGTGCGTACACTTGCTGTCTCTCAGTGATGAGATTGTTTTTGACAAAACAGAAATGATTTCTTTGTTCACAAAATCTGTTGTTGCTTCCATAACAGTCTGTACATCTACTTGATTAAATTTTCTTTCATCAGACAGACGAAGTAGAAATAATGCAGGGTCAATGTAAACAAAATTAATAGTATTTAAGTTCATTTATATGGAAGACAAAATAAATGATATTTACTAGTTATGTGGCTTCTAAAGCACTTGTTCTTCTGTTGAAAAGATAGATGCTGCAGCAAGGGGTGAATTAAGACCCTGTATTTCTTCTCGTAACATTACATCTTCTTCTTCTGAATCATCAGGTGCTAGGTCTACTGCTTCAATATTTTGTTCAAAGAATGTTGGATGGTGAGACTGCAAATGTTTTCTTAGTCCATCTTCTGTAAGATATCTTCTGTCACAACTGCTCAAACAAGTTACATCAAATGTACGATCACCTCGATGAACTGTCCTATAATGTGATAACATTTCTATTTTTGTGCGTGTACGAGCAGTGCGATTCACGACTTCACATTCGATTCCTAAAGGCGTAGAGCAACGAATATACATACTTCAATACTAATCGGAGGCAAACAGTGCTACACATTTTAATTCACTTATTAATATTTCATACCTATATTTTCTGCTTGAATTTCCATGATGCAGCAAATCTGGAACACACTAGAGTTAAAAGTCAGGGCACAACAGACGAACTATTTTTATGAAGTCTGACCGTTTCAAGTTTCATGAAAACATAAACAATAAGCAGCGCCACCTTTCGGGGTGGCAACTCCGTTTTTTAGTTTGTTAACACCATTATCTGGTGCGTCAACCCCGGTTTCTGGTGTGTGAAACCCACAATGTATTTTTCGGGTAAAAATTCACCATTTTTTTCGTAAAAACTGAAAATCACCGTTTTTAGGTAAAATTACCGATTTTAGAGGAGGTAAATTACCGAAAAAAGTACATATTTTTAACAGTGTAACCTAACCTACGATCCTTCAATCCCTTAAACAAAAATGAATATTTTCAACAACTATGCTTCTTGAATTACAGTCCATGATACACAATGACAGAGAATTCAAATAAAACACAATTTCTGCTCAATACGTTGATATTTTTAAATAATAGCCTAGCTTCATTGAATGGCCCACTTTTCTTTCACCGCAGATAGTGTTTCTGTACGGTATTCCATAAAGATTTCCTTCTGTTAGGCTACCCAATCGGCATTTCCAGCGAAAATCATATTCCAACTATGAAATAAAAAAAAATATACAGTATATATATTTATATGGAAAAAAATACAATAGTACGTATCACCAAGAAGCATTTTCATTATGTAAGCCGGCATCGGATTGTATGGCGATAGAAAAACGAAAAACAAAGAAAGCATTATTACTAATTGTGAAAAATCTCCCGCATAACAAAACTGCTATTCCTCATATTACTTAGAAGTGTGTTTGAATAAAAATATATTTTGCAGAATAACGAAAAACAATTTTAAAGTCATTAAGTTAAAAAAAAAGGGCTAATCAATTTTCATAGAAACATACTACTCGAGTGCCACCTAGTGGCAACCGAAGAGAAGCTTCAAGGTCTTATGGCGGGATTGGTATACCTGTTTCATTCACGCTCCGTGATTGCACCCGTTTCAATTTCTTATTGTAGCATTTTTTGCGTGCTAAAATTTTTCCAACATAAATGAGATTTTGTATAATAATAACACAGCACGTCGTGAATAGAGTTCATTTTTTATAATCGTCAAATAGTTCACCGTGTTGGCGAAATTTAACATTTAAGCTCAATAGACGCCATAACGAGCAGCAGCCTTTTGTCAGCGATGGTTGAACAGTATAAAGGATTTGATGAACAACTTATGTTTGTAGATGTAAGTTAGATGTAAGTTAGACGTAAGTTAGATGTAAGTATGTAGATGTAAGTACGTAGATGTAAGAAAAAAAAAAAAGTCGGGTTGGTGCAGTGGTTCGAGTGATAGTCCTATCACTTGTGACTCCAAATCACGAACCAAGCACACGGTCATTCCTCCAATACTGTGACCGTACTTAGTGCTCATTGGATTCGAATTCGTTCGAATGCAATGGCCCGACTTTTTTCGTCAGCTTTGGCCAGGCCAGAAGGGTACACGTGCATGGCCTAGGGGGTAGTTTCCGCCGAAAGTCAATCATGATTAGTTAAAATTTTTTAAAACTTGTTCTAAGACCCTTTCCCGTAATCGGGGATACAACCCCGACTACGACGGATCAGTTTAGACAGGTTATAATGATTATTCAGTTAATGCAAGTTAGTGACCTTGCATTGTGAAAAGGATACAGAAACTCCCGTATCATACTTTGGTCTTGCATTCAAAATTTAATTCTGCCGAACAACATCACCTGCCGCTTAATTGAAAAAAAAAATCTTCCTTGGTGGATGTGGCACTTACTGTAAAATCATTTAAAAAAGCACCGGTAAACGGAGCGTACTCCTAATGCTTCCGTTGGTACTTTGCCTATCCATGGAGCACGACGAGTTCCGATAAGACATACATTTTTTAAGATACCATTTTTGCGGACCAGTATATTTAAAAAATTACACCAAGAGTATTATCGATAGAAGAGAAAAAACATGAAGAATGCTTCGAATTCAGAAAAGAATGAAGTATTTGTAATATTAAAGCTTAAGTTTATCCATTGCAATATTCCAATGTTTTTGGTTGTGGGCTGCTTCCATGGTTTCTTTGTGTTTGCGTTTTTGCTCTTCTAGCCTAAATAATTCTTCTTCACTACGTTGTTTTTTATCAATTTCGGCCAACAGGTCCACTTTCATTTGAATTTGGTTGACGACAAATCGTCATCGTATTACCTGGTTCTATTATACCTTGTGAGGTTTTATGCATAAAATGCCGTTTTATTTTGAATTTCTTTCAAAAGCGACGCTTCGCCATGAGTTTCAGAGAATCGAATTGATCGACAGATGAACGACATTTGCCTTTGTCACGAGAACAACCGCAAATTGAGATGATGATCTTTCGCCGCATTTGACGCAGATGAACGCAATCGAAGAAAGCGATTGGGTAGAAACGATAAACGAAAACGCACACGCAAGTGAAAGGGGGAAGTAATGATTTCAAACAACATCAAACTCTAACCAAGAGACAAAATCAAGAGAAAAGCATCACACACAAAAACACACACAAAAAAAAATTTGTCAACATCAAACGGTTGTAGATCTTCATCGACCTATTCGTAGAAACAACTTTTGACTTTACGAACGTGGCCCGCGCATTCCCTTTTGTCTGCCGGCTCTGATTTTTTATTTCCCCTATCCAACTCCTTGACGTGATCAAACAAAGATCTACCGTCTTCGGTTCAAAAAAAGAAAAAAAAAAAGAAAAAGAAAACCCGCCCTAGAAATCGAGAAAGCAAAACAAAAAGAGGCGACCACGCATCCACGCGCGTGCAGCAAATGGAAACGATGACGACCAGTCAATTTTAGTTCTACTGAAGGTCGAAGATGATCAAGAAAAAAAAAATAGCTGGCCATTGGCAAGATGACGGACTTCGTCCGGTTTTGGCTGGATTGATGGGCAATGGCAGATGGGAAAAAAATTCGAAGAACGCCATAAGCCCGTCGATGCAAAAATCGCAATCGAATCGCCGTCCCTTGTATGAAGAAAAAAGATCCACCCACATCCGCCAGGGAGATGATTTTGGCGCTGGCAATTATGAACTGACGTCATAGATCTCATTCGCTTTATTATGTTGACGTATACGTCGCTTTTTTAATTTTGATTTTTGAAAATGAATCGCCATAATTCTAATCATTTTTCTGTGAAATCGTGACCAATTTGAATACATACAGTATATAGATACGTAATTTACCATTTACTTAGGTTTAATAATAGTAATGTCAGCTTTTCTTTTTTCGAACCTTTCTGCTGCAGATATAACAGAAAAAAGGTTAATTGAAAAATAATATATACCAACAAACAATATTTATACCGAATAACTGCATAGTAATTGCCGCATTCAGACGAACAAACTGTTTTCTACCAACGCGGACCTTAACGAAAAGTTAGATAGTTTGTGAAAGCTGATGAAAATCTCCACCAGCAGCACGCTATGAAAGGTAAGTGATGTTTTATTAACGTAAAGGTGTCATTGGTCGTTGTGCGTCGAGGAAAAGTTAAGTAAAAAAATCGGGTAATTTCTATTTATTTATTTATTTTTTATGTATTATTATTATTATTTGTTCTTATTTATTGCTTTTCGCGGTTCTGTTTTAACTAAAACATATGAATTGTGTGATTGAAATAAACCAGGAAGCTTTCAAAACGTATACCCCTATAAGTTACTCCCCTTCTGTTACACAATTTACCGCGTTTGTAAATATTTCGTGAGCTTTAGAGAATATATATATTTTCCACTATTTTAAGATTCGTGTAAATAATATAGTTCATTATTTGAATGGCAGAAAAGAGTGACGCAAGGGTCGCGACAGCTTGAATAACGATGGATTGTAACTACACTGGCTGGTTACATGGAAGGGAAACGCAATCAACTTTAAATGAAAATTAGGTGTCCACATGAATTATAAACGGTGGATTAATACGGATATGACGACCAATCCCACTCTTTTGGGTAAGTTGAACTTTACAAATAGTTTTATTTAATTTAAATAAATCACGCATATCAAAGTCACAAATCAAGTCGATTCTTCGTCAACCTAACATGTGTTATCCTTTTTTTAAATCAGCTCTCCGTCCTCTTGGCATGGTTGGTCGCTGCCAACGCTTACGTCGTACCAGCCCCATATTTGGTCCGTGCTTCGACCATGCTGATGGCTCATGACAGCGCCATATATTTTCGATTTATATAATAAATAGCCATATATTGGCAATTTTTATTTATTTATTTAATTTTTATGTATTATTATTATCATTTATTCTTATTTCTTGCTTTTTGCGGTTCTGTTTTAACTTAAACGCATGAATTGTGTGATTGAAATAAACCAGGAAGCTTTCAAAGTGTATATCCTTATAAGTTACCCCCTTCTGTTACACAATTTACCCCTTTTATACATATTTCTTGAGCTTTAGAGAATAAAAATATTTTCTCCTATTAAAAATTCATGTTGTTAATATAGTTCATTATTTGTTTTATCGATTTTTAGTTAATTGCTCATTTTAAAGCAACAAAATGGTTGAAAAGCGGCAACGTGCAGCAGCGAAATTACGGGTGATAACTACCTGTATAAAGGAGATGCCTGTAACACCAAGCGTTGGGGTGGATGGAACTAGTGGCGCCATCCACGGCCAATGAAGGTGTCACGGCGTATTGAGCCGTGAATGTCCCCCATACCCCTGGGGTCATGCCTGCTATACGCAAGCCACCTTACATTGAAGGCTATATAAGATCCACACAGGTAAGTCTACTAAGGTAACATCCCATAAGGTAAGTAAGGTTCCCGAGGAGGGAACCCATTTTTTCCCCTGTGGATCCTATATGTAATTATTCCTCAACGTACGGTTATTTGATGGCAAGGATATTTAATGATAAGTAAACAACAGTGGTTGTTTGTTTACATTAAATGCATTATTCCCAAATGTTATATTATTTTCTATCGTTTTACAAACATCATTATCGTTTCAAGATACATTTAAGACATGTTAAATCCTATAAATTTTGTGATTTTTGTGGTTGTTGATGCCTATATAACAGCTTGGTTGAATGTTAAATTTCCACATATTTTACAAAATCAAATCAACCAGACAGTTGAAAAGCAACGTTGAGTTGACGACATAACACTTTGAAATACATTTGAACTTGGAACTGGCTAAAACGGCAAAGTTTGAGAAGGACGCACTAGGGCATTGTGGCACCTTTTTCTTAAGCAAGTGCATTGGACGTTGTTTCCAGTTTCTCACGCGAAAAGTGATGTTGGCCATCCGCAGATGGTTCCGTTCAGAATAATCGAAGACATCCATGAAATCAGTCGTTTTTGCTTTTGAATGTGGTTCTTCGTAAAGGTTGTAGCGCCATTTCGATTGAAGTAAAGGCTTATGAAGTGTCTTCAAAGTCCAGTAAAGCTCATTGCACGAATTGCCAACTTTATCTGAACGGCCTCGCTGAACTTGCCGACAAAGCGACGGAGAAAAATGGCCTATCCGGTGTACCGCTGATCCCAATAAGTCACTGGTTACACGGTAGATTTCCGATCCCTCATTCCACATTTGTTCTGCCACGAGATCACCCGTATCTGTTATTTGATCAAGCAATCTCATCTTGCACCGCAACACATCTATGAGGGCGCTCTAAAATTGTAAAAAAAAAAAAGAAAGAAATATTTAGTCCCTGGGATATCAAGGCTCTTTTAAAGATGAATACAATTAAAGCAGCTCCCAAAAAGAGAATATTTTTTTCAGTTTGCGCGATTTCATAGAATTTATATAGTAAGGCGTTCCAGTGTTCCAATGTAGCTGTGTCCAGATAATTGCTGCTCAGACATCTTAGGGCCATCAACGCTCTGCATTGTACACCAATGTGCCCGTCAACATCAGCAATAATACGACTGAAGTTGTTGATGACATCATGGATTGAGCAGTCGATTGATAACTAAAAGATGAATATAAAGAAAACGTCACTACTTCAATACTCAAAACTTGTGTTACGGAAAAACCAAAATACTTTAGCTAGAATGTGTAACGTGCTGAAAATCAGGTGGAATATACTATCATCCAGCTTTGCTCCCCCATAATTCAAAATAAGGTCTTGTACCAACTAGAGGAAGCATTTATACTGGAACTAGAAAACAAATGTAAATAATTAAGAAAGATCAGTAATATTTATGCTAACATGAATGAAGGTAAAATTACCTCAGTACCAATGTGAAGATGAGAATTGTTCATTAATGCATTGCAAATTTTGGGTATCCTTTTGACAACATGGGAATTTTCTCCACTAAAGGCAACTAAATTTCTTAAAAAACCAGAAGTTGGTAGATGGCACGGGAACAGCTGATACAGTTTGCCGCAGAGGAGAATTTATTGGTAGTTGTAATGAGCAAACATACGCTACATCCAAGCGCATTTTCTCTGCTGCATCGCTTTTCTGAAATAGTTTGCACCATGTGTCCCATACAGATAGGTCAACGTATTCTCGCTTTAACTGTTCGTATTTTCCAAACAGGAATAAGGCGAGTGAAACAATCACTGGGCAACTTTGTGCAATATCTAAAAATATTTATCTTTCTGAAATTTACAGCCGTTTTTATTTCAACCCATTTGCGTTATACCTGTTAATGATGGAGATGGCGTTTTGTAAAGACGCATAAGATTTTGAAGCGTCACCAGAAGTGTACAGTTTCTCAATATTATTGAGCATATCTTCACTGTGAATGACGACCTAGGCCAAAGAGTTGTGATAGCCACTCTTACTTAGCAGAATTTGTTCAGTGGCATGCAAGTCAGAGAGATTCACCAGAAATTCATCCATGCGCTCCTTCTCGACCACCAGAAAATTATTTGATTTTTTAGCGCGCGCTCGAGCCTTTGAATGAACATACGCACGGTAAGTTTGTGGCAAATCGTACCGAATAACCAGATGGCACGCTGGAACGTCAATCCCATCCTCTAAAACGCTCGTGGCTAAGAGAGTATTACAATCGCCACTATAAAAACGTTTTATAACGTCTTCTTGCTTCCCGATCTTCACTTTCTATTTCCTTAACGGCCATGCCTTCAATCCGATCAACGGTATACAGTGGGCTTACATACGCTAAATAAGGGTCGCCTCGACTTGCATCCTAGACAACAGTAAATTAAGGTATTTAATCCAACAAGGATAATGTAACATCATCTTTTGATTACCTTTAACAGCTGATAAGAGTAGTTTGGCTGAGGTACGTGCCTCTCAGTGAAAATCATTCCACATAGCTGATAAGCGTCTTCTCGAATTCGGTAATGACGAGCAGGGAAATCGGGACGCCTATGACGACTGACGTGACCCGATTGAGTGTTGGCCGACGCATACAAGGGCGAGCCATTCTCAGGTAACTCTACGGGCTGTAATCTTTCCGTGGACAATTTTTGAACTTGATCAGCGAGACCGTCGGTATCAACTATTACGGTGGAATCTAATTGCTCTGATGGATCGTTGTTTCCGGGCAACTTTGAAGTTATTGGCGGTCGATAAATACGGAGTATGTCCAAAAGGCGAAGAACATTAAGGTGGCTAAACTTCTCTACTACTAATATTTGTTGGGATCGTGCCGATGAGCTCGAAGATAACTATTCAACCACTAAACGCGATCCATTATTTCTAGCTCGAGCCGAGTGGCTTCAGGCTTTGAGGATATTTCACACACTAATTCTTTGGGGTGTGTTGAATGCCTATATTAAATCAATAATTTAAATAGATGAGAGTAGAAATAAAAATTTTAATGCTTATGGTTCCTCACCGTAATGCTGATAAAACATTGTTTTGAAGAGTAAATAGCTGACTGCAATTTGTTTTCCCGAATAGTTATCAATGGGAATAGTTCCATTGGCTTGCATAATTAGTCACAATTGATGCAGTCAATCCTAGGATTCTTGGATGTAGACTGTTGGCTGACTTTTCATATAAAGCCAATATTTGTTTTTGTTTGTTTCCAAGCTTCATCATTCACAACGTTACGGCAGTCAGCCAATATTAACAAATTAAAGTTGCTCGTTTCAAGCAGGCCTTTCAGGATAGCCTCAAGGAAAACCAGGTAAGTCATAACAAGTACTCGGTTTTTCCCAAACTCATCTTTCCATCTAGAACAAGAACAGATGCATCAAATATTTTCAAAATACTCATATGCTTAGACATACCTCTGGCAATGAACTGTGGTTTAACAGACGAAAAGCTATGTTTTTAAGGATAAAAAATCGAAAACAACAGAATCTTTTAGGGTCTGAAGGATTTCTCTAAACTGAATTTTGATGAATAATTTTAAGATAACTAAATCAAATTATAAATAATCTCACTTTGCAATGTCAGAACTAGACAGCAATCTCCCTTATTCTTTTAGTTTGATGAGGGATGCTGAAAACTGAGATGACAATTTATTTCCATGTATGATTTGCTGTAAGAAACAAAATTTGGTTGACAGCATATAAAACTAGAATGAAAATTTCTAATTAACGTGAAAAAAGATGTTAAAATTTAATAGAAGAAAGAACCAAGATGGTTAAAGGATGATGAAAATTAGTTGCCTTATGATAACAACAAAGCCGGCATTCTGTGAATCCAAATAAACACCCTCAACTAAAATGACAGCATTTTCTGGATACTCCTCACTATTGTTTTGTAATACGCTTTAGGGGCGAGGGAAGAAGAGTTCATCTTATCTTTAATGCTAACAAAAATAATTTCAACTAAAAAATGAGAGAACTTTCAACTGACATTTTTCCCCTGCCTTACCTAGGTCACCTTAAGGAAATTCTAATCCCAGGTCATCTTAAGGAAATTCTAATCTGTGGAAATGGAAACCCGCAACGAAGCTAAAATGCAGAAAATGGAGACCGCAACAAAGGAAGAAATGAATGAAAAGGTTTAGTTAAGCGTGCTAGTCACGCGCCACCTAGTGACGACCGAGCAGAAGCTTCCCGGTCTTCCGGCGGGACACTTTCCATTCACGATCCGTGATTAGAGCATACGATTTTTTTTATGTGGTTTTTTTCGCGTGTAATTGTTTTTCTAGCTTAAAAGAATTCTATTCAAAAGATACTAAAAGAAGTTAGAATACAGTTCATTTGTTAAAATTGCCAATTGAGTTTATTTTGTTTACTAAATTGAACATTAAACGTCAGATTAGGCCATAAAGAGCTGCAGCCGTTTTACAAGTGATATGGTACAGTATAAAACACTTGATAAAACAATTTGTAATTGGTAACGGTGTTGGTTCGCTAGCGCCGTTACTGCGTGTATAACTGTTACTAATGAATGCTTATCTAATTGCAGGTATGGGAATGGCGGAAATGGAGGCGGAGATGGATTGGTGCGGTCAGTGGTTGGAGTGGTAGCATGTGCATGTGGTGTTACAAAAAAAATTCAGTAGCACTGGGGTTGTCGGTAGACCGCGTTTCGTGCGCCGCTCAATGGGTACCCCGACGTAATAAGATTACGTCAGCATGCACCTACCACACGGATCTCCAAACCACGGACATTCCTCCAATGCTGGGACCGCATTCTACAAGATTGGTGCTAACGTCCGGACAGGATTGGTCTTAAAGAAAGGTAAGAAAAAAAAACTATGTGACTTGATCACTTGAGGAACTAGTGATGAACTGAGGAAGTTGATCACTAAGATCACTGAGAAACTAGTGATCAAGTCACATAGTTTTTTAGTTTTTTTTTTCTAACTTCCGCCTCGGCCTACGGGCCAAAAAGGAGCAGGGGCATGGCCCGTGCTACTACATTGAAGCACCACCGAAATACTATTAGTTAGCCATGCATTTTAAAGCTGAATGGTGAAATTTGATGTCAGCTTTTGATACGCCTATTGTTATTTCATCTATCATATTTATTCGTTTATCGCAGTCGTTCCCAAATTGAAATATGTCCACGTTAACCATTCGCAATTCAGTTTCTTTTCCATTGTACGACGTGTGTACAAAAGAAGCGTGGCTTGGTGAATCGGGTTTATGTTCAAAGCTACGCCTATATGACGCATCTTTTCACTTTAGCAAAGGCCTTATGGAAATTCTTATTGGCAGATTAATAAGGCTTAAAGAATCCTGTCTTATACCTTTCATTTTCCAGTTTTTAACACTTATCTCTTAGTCACTAGTTATACATTAACAAAGGCAAGGCTTTATTACATTTGAGTTTTTAAAATGAAATTCTGCAATGCAACGTGCATTTATGTATCATTAGGAATTTTATGTGCAAGTGCTACAAGTGTAAGTGTATTTATTGTTCCTTTTCCTTGTAAGTTAACTTCGCATTGTATTATAACCTGTTGAATAACGGACAATTTTCAATTTTTTTCAATATTTCTTTATTCTGCGGAAGGAAAAAAGTGCTTCGAGATTGAAAGGTTCGGAAGAGAGTCCCCAAAATAAGCCATTGCAAAAGACGTTCGGCTGATGGAAGCACTAGAGAGACTTGCGCCTTGTTTGAATTGTTTGAGTAGCCCTTTGTATTCACTTGGAAGTGTGTTACGATAAACATGATTCCTAGCGAATGTTTATCAACATGCAAAAAGGAATCAAGAAAATTTCTATTTTAAAATATTAAAGAAACACAGCAGTGTGAAAAACAATTAACAAACAAAATTCAAACACCGATTATGTAGTGGCTTAAGTCCCCGAACGCTCACGGCCGCATCGACGCAACTTGACTAAAGTAAGATAAACCTAGCCCACATGAAAAAGGTCAATACTCGACACAGTCAAATACTTGATCAAAGTAGTTTTGAAAAGGTTTTCATGACAAGCAAATGGAGAAACCTACTACATTCCATTCAGTGTTAGTTTATTATTTAAAGTGTATTCTGTAATGTTTCAAGAATACCATAAAGAATAACATTTGTCATGCAGGGAATTTTGAAGCCATTATGAACACCAAATTACGAATATTTGCTCGCCTTTACGGTCAACACCATTATTGACTTAAATAGAATACCAAAAGCAGCAGTAAAATTTTTTCTATATGATAATGTCAACATATTTGTCAAAATCACTATCTTTCAAATTTTATTGATAGTTACCAACGCAAAGAATAAAAAACAAATCAAATTACGCGGCCGTCGGCCGAGCTCGCACAGCATCACGGCCACCTGGATGGCGAAGAAGTACAACGTTATTGTGGAAGTGTCACGAGAATTTGTTCAGAAATCGAGTCACGAAACGGCTAAATTATTCAGCATCGGAGAAGATGAATTGGACACCAATACCACAGCTACCACACTAGAAGAGAAAAGAAGAGATTTGCGCAATCCGTCTGGTTTCAGTTAAAGAGCTAAGACATTTACTAATTTAAAAAAATTGATTTAAATTCACTTGAATTGTTTTTTTAGGTGCGTAGAATCAACTGTTACCTAAGTTAGCACCTAGTGTTTGGAGAATGAACGATTTCCAGTTCAACACTTCAGTGGGCCAACGTTCGTTACCTTATCAGGTTATGACTGGTAGGCAATGGGCGGGATGCGGATTGACATTCCGTTTGAGGATGGACTTCCAGACGACCAGCCGAGGCGGAAGAACAGCATTGAGGCATTTCAGCAAAGCTTCCACCAATCAGAGCTACTGTGATGTTCAGTATGATCCCGGATCTGAGACGATAGGAACCCACGTCGCTGTCCTATCAGCTCGAAGTTCCGTCTTCTCATTTGTTCGGCCACCTGAAATAATCCTATGCAAATGACTTGGTATACCATGTTGTGTCCACCTAAACGGTGGATTATACGGATCTAACGACCAATCCCACTCTTTTGGGTAAGTTGAACTTCATAAATAGTTTTATTTTATTTAAATAAATCATGGACATCAGTCACTAATCAAAGTAACGTGTCAAATTATGTAATCAATTACGTGTTGGAAAGTTATGAAGTATAATAGCATGTAAAATTAGTGGGGGCAGGATATACGCAAATGATACAGGCTGAAATAATTTAAATAAAACGTGCTTTTCAATACGGAAGACAATATCTACTAACAATAAAATGATTCGTCCTCTTCAGTTCATGAGGGAAACGCCCCTAGAATAGTAGGCTGGAGAGCCGGAGGTTTCACGTACCGGAAAGGTTGTCTCTAACAGAAAGTCCACCGATCCAAGAGAGTAAGAGTAGCGTGCGCTTCCATAAGCGACGTCTATTCTAACCGACAGTCCACAAGCCCGTTACGATAAATATTTGAATGACCATCTATAAAAGCAAAACGTGTAAACCCGTGCAAAATTTTGTAGAAATTAAAGGTGTTTTTTTACGTTGATTGCATTTATATTTACACCGCATTATTTACATGCACATTTTGGCCGATAGCCATAATCAGCATGGTAAAACTGTTGAAACATTGAAAGATTCTATAAAACATTTGATTGAGAAATCTGAAATTTGCTACGATAATGCAAATGGCTCATGATAGCTATTGTTGCAAAAAATTCGCACGGTCAGCCTTATCCGACGGAGCGCACGAATTAGGCTGTGGCATCACGCACCGTTAATGATATGCAAAAATCCTCCACATCACCTTGCGGTCGATATTGGTACTAATGGATTCATGCGTTGGCTGGGTGTTATTGCAGTTGTGAGGAAAAAAATAAGTTGAAGCCAATCTGGGATCGTCATTATTCATTTTTGGCATTTATTGTTAACCTTGCACTTCCAGCCTCGACATCGCGTTGTCATTATAGGACATATATCTTATCATCATTTTGATAACGCGCTCTGTTTGATTCATTTGTTAAAACGCATTCGTTTTCAATTTGTTAACCACGCCACAATGCTGCCGTTGGCTGTTGTATCTCTGATGGCTGGAGAGTCCATGGGTGTACCGATGGGCTCGGCATCTTTTGGATACTACACCACCAAGGCTCCTGAGTCTTACACAACGAAGAAGACCAAGTATTACACGACCACATAGACTGGCTTTAGCTACCGCACCGAACACCCCCCTCCCCCTCCAAGTACTACACGTCCAAAATCTGGAATATTTATACACCACCACCTAATATGCTGCTCCAGTGTGCTGCACCGTAGCCTCCAAGTACTACTGGACTCCAAGTTATTACAAAGAGGCTCTAGTTTATTGCACCACAACATACACTACTCCAAGCTAATACACGGATGCTCCCAAATACTATACAACGAAGTCACCCGGAGTACTACACAACGAATTACGATAAACCGAGCTGCAACACTGAAGCCCAGAAACACTACGCTGCCCCAAGTTGGTACACCACGGCTGTTTCTTCATGCTACTTGTAACCTGGCTACTATACCACAACTTATGCTGCTCCGTCTTACTACACAGAGGCTGCACAATACTAAACAACGAAGGCTGCTAAAAGACTACACAATTAAAGCTCCGGAGAACTACACCATGAAAGCTGAGCCAATACCACTATATACGCTGCCCCTGTTTGCTATACTGAACCTCCAAAGGACTACTCGGCCCCAATCTACTACCAAAAGGAAGGCCCGCAGTATTACACCGCAAAGACGCCCGAATGCTACACCGTTAGGTATTCTGCTACTAGCTACTACATTGATGCTCCAAAATATTATTCTGTCGCGAGCTATTACATTGAAGCACCACCGCAATACTATTAATTAGCCATGCATTTTAAAGGGCTGAATAGTGAAAGTGGATGTCAGTTTTTGATGCGCCTATTGGTATTTCATCTATCATATTTATTCGTTTATCGCAGTCGTTTATTCGTAGTTTCTTTTCCATTGTGCGACGTTTGTACAAAAGAAGCGTGGCCTTGTGAATCAGGTTTATGTTTAAAGATACGCCTATATGACGCGTCTTTTTACTTTGGCAAAGGCCTTATGGAACTTCTTATTGACAGATTAATAAGGCTTAAAGAACCCTGTCTTATACCTTTCATTTTTCAGTTTTTACCACTTATCTCTTAGTTACTAGTTATACATTAACAAAGGCAAGGCTTTATTACCATTCAGTTTTTAAAAAATGAAATTCTGCTTATGCAACGTGCATCTATGTATCATTAAAAATTGTATGTGCAAGTGCTACAAGTGTAAGTGTATTTATTGTTCCTTTTCCTTGTAAGTTAACTTCGCATTGTATCGCAACATGTTGAATCAACGGAAAAATTTTCTATTTTTTTTCTATTTTTCTTTATTCTGCGGAAGGAAAAAGGTGCTTCAAGAAAAACAACTATCCAAGGCTTTATTTTAATTTTGTTTTTAATGAATTTAACTTTTGTGGTTTGGGTAGTAACAACAATAAACATTGCTTGCATTTTACAGCCAAAAGGTTTTTGATTAAGAAATACTTGTTATTTTCCTGGATGTCCCTTTTGTTTGTTGTCGGACACTGACTGGATCCATCTCTGACCGGTAAAGCCATTGCCATCTAAAACTATATAAAAATAGCCCATTACAATATCAGTAACTAAACTAAAATTGACAGAGCGGCATGACTGTGCTGAATGAATGAAAGGCACCTATGCTCGACAAATTTAACTGTGTGCCTTTTTATTTGAATGGCTTTTTACATTTGAATTACTAAATGGAAAAGATCGAATGACATTCATATTTTGACCGACAATCGATGCGAGTTGTCCCATTTCCTTATTTTTTTCGTTATACTCCCGGCTTAGAAAATGTGAAGGTGCCACTGGAAATTGGCACTTCAGCTTCCATTATACCAGGACTAGGTGACCTTACCATCGCCTACCCTATAGATGAGGATCTTATTCGAATCTAGTGGCGGAAAACGAAAAGTTCAAACCAATTTCACGTTAATGGAACAAACCTGCAGCGTGTTGGTTGAACCAGACACGCCTTGTTGTTGCTATTTGGGAAGGACATTTGACGAAGACGTTCGCAATGTAGGAACAAACGTATCAACAAAAATTGAAACCTGCATCTGTCAAAGACAGATACGTTTAACATACAAGATCTTGGTGCATTGATGATAATGTCACTGGTATTTCAAGTCGAATTTCCATGTTCGAATCCCGCCCACCCCAGATGATCACGCCACCTATGTCGCGATCGCTGCGTTTAATCATCGTGCAAATAGGTAAGGACAGCCGTCTGTGGGTGTTTAATGGCATTAGTGTCTCATGTTGAAGATAACAATAATATATCTTTGAAAGAAGACTGGTTTAGTAAATATTTAACGTTAAAAATTTTCGAATTACCACTCGAAACGTCAATCATTGATATGGGATTGGCCCACCATTGCAAGGCAAAACTGAATAGAGAGATAAGAACTATCAGCTGATGTCACGATGGGCATCATATAGTACAGTAATATGATCGTCATCGGGGCAGGTCTGGAGGTTACTAGCATGTCATTAAGAAGTTCGCGAAACTTTTTTTCATTTACGCAAAGCACGCGTAAATCAACGTCTAGTTTTCACCGGCGTCAATAGGTTTGTGCGTTTACATCAAATTCCCCGTTAACTCGAAGAATTCGGCTACTCTTTGGAATGCTATTAGCATTTTATAAATCCTGCACTTTCAGTAAAATCTGACGGTTTTGCAAGAACATTGGCAATATGTTGAGCTGGCTGTAAAGTAGCAGAACGAGAATCCTGTGTGTTAGTAAATCAAATTAGCAAAGGGCCGTGAGAAGCGGATCAATCTTCAAAGGATGTTCTCTGCATTCAGGTCATTTCCATTATCATTTCCATCTTCTTTGTACATGTCCCAAAACGTCGACCAGCGTCCTTGTCTTTAATTACAGATAAGGGCCCTGCATCCATTTTAATTCTCATTCAAGTAAATACAACTCCCCATGCTGAATCTTGGTCGTCCTTGTGAAGCTATAGGCACCATTTAAACCGCTGTCATGTGAACGTAATGAGATTCAACGAAATATAACATCGCATTGATTTCAATTGGTGCTCTATGTATTTACACAAAGACCATTGACGTTGGTCCGAAACGTTTACGCACGAAATTCTTACCTGTCAACGCCCTGCCAATAAAATTAACACACTGCGCGCGTTTTCAGTAAGAAACGTGACAATTAATCGTTACGTGAGCGTTCACCTTTGTTTTTTACCCTTGCCATTGAAAATAAAAAAAAGCCCGTCATCCACCCAGCACGATTCTTGTCCATTGATAAAGTACACGTGATGCACAATATCCCTGACTGCGGACTGTCTCCATCATAAGACGGAGCATGATTCACTAGCATCCTCATTGTCTATCGATTTTACTCTTGACGCCCTTGACGTATTTCATCCGGAGAAGTATTTCTTTTGTACAGATATTTTTTATTATTACAACGTGGCACAACAAGAAACATTCGGAAGTGAGACAGTTTTCCAGGACATGCGTCAACCGTTAGTTACAATAGAGAGGGACAGCCAAGCTATAGGGAAACCAAAGCCCTGTTGACGGCTTAAGGAGTTAGTAGTGTCTGATCTAACGCATTTCGTCACTCGTCCTACTTGTTTTACTTGTGATGCCGTATTCTACAGCCAACAGTTTCATCAACGTTAATCAAAGTTCTCATTACCATCGTCGACGTCAATAAATTTGGGTTTTTCAACAATCAACACTGAAAAGAAAGTGATGTTGCGGTATTGTCCGGTGTACCATCATTGACCATTTCAAGCGTTCGATAGACGTCGTGTTGCAGTAGATCCGCAGTGGAAACGTATCTATTTGAATCGAGGCTTCATGTCGCCACGTTACGAGTTGAAAAAACCACGAAAGAAAAGACGGCCAATAAACAAAACAAAGAACAATTGGAAATTCCATTCAAATAGGATCGCAAGTCTCGCAGCTGGTGACAGTTGAACAGATGCGGCCGGGTCTCTATTGTTGCCGATGGCGGATGGCAGAGAGCGTTCGTGATTCCGTTGTTACGTCAACGCGTTCAAATTACGCGGCCGTCGGCCGAGCTCATACAGCATAGCGGCCACCTGGATGGCGAAGAAGTACAACGTTATTGTGGAAGCGTCACGAGAATTTGTTTAGAAATCGAGTCAAGAAACGGCTAAATTATTCAGCATCGGGGAAGATGAATTGGACACCGATGCCACAGCTACCCCACGAGAAGAGAAAAGAAGAGATTTGCCGCAATCCGTCTGGTTTTAGTGACGCAGGGAAGACATTTACTGACAAAAAAACAAATTGATTTACGATCCACTTGAATTTTTTTTTTAGTTGGGCAGAATCAAATTTTACCTGAATTAGCACCTGGAGTTTGGAGAGCGAACGATTTCCAGTTAAACACTTCACTGGGCCAACGCTCGTTACCTTATCGTGTTATGACCAGTAGGCCATGGGAGGGATGCGGATTGGCATTCCGTTTGTGGATGGACTTCCAAACGACCAGCCGAGGCGAAAAAACAACATTGAGGCATTTCAGCGATGCATTCACCAATCAGAGCTATATCACAGCCGTTGTGCGTCGAGGAAAAGTTAAGTGAAAAAATCGGGCAATTTTTATTTATTTATTTAATTTTTATGTATTATTATTATCATTTATTCTTATTTCTTGCTTTTTGCGGTTCTGTTTTAACTTAAACGCATGAATTGTGTGATTGAAATAAACCAGGAAGCTTTCAAAGTGTATATCCTTATAAGTTACCCCCTTCTGTTACACAATTTACCCCTTTTATACATATTTCTTGAGCTTTAGAGAATAAAAATATTTTCTCCTATTAAAAATTCATGTTGTTAATATAGTTCATTATTTGTTTTATCGATTTTTAGTTAATTGCTCATTTTAAAGCAACAAAATGGTTGAAAAGCGGCAACGTGCAGCAGCGAAATTACGGGTGATAACTACCTGTATAAAGGAGATGCCTGTAACACCAAGCGTTGGGGTGGATGGAACTAGTGGCGCCATCCACGGCCAATGAAGGTGTCACGGCGTATTGAGCCGTGAATGTCCCCCATACCCCTGGGGTCATGCCTGCTATACGCAAGCCACCTTACATTGAAGGCTATATAAGATCCACACAGGTAAGTCTACTAAGGTAACATCCCATAAGGTAAGTAAGGTTCCCGAGGAGGGAACCCATTTTTTCCCCTGTGGATCCTATATGTAATTATTCCTCAACGTACGGTTATTTGATATTTAATGATAAGTAAACAACAGTGGTTGTTTGTTTACATTAAATGCATTATTAATGTTATATTATTTTCTATCGTTTTAAACATTATCGTTTCAGATACATTTG